>NW_020230131.1:0-22500 GCF_003227715.2 Harpegnathos saltator
CTGAAAGGGCGCTTTGTTACGGCTGTCGCTAATGGAGGAGAGCAGCGTATGCAACGTAGGCTGCCTCTTGAGCGCGAAGGGAAAAAATGCATGTTTTTTTCCCTCTCCTTCATTCGGTAGCTCGCGCCTTTCGTTAGCGGTCTGACGTTTGTGTCCTCTGAATCCGCGCTTTTCCAATTATTTTGATTTATTAGCGGAGGCTACAACGAGACGAGAAAGAGATAGAGATAGAAAGAGAGAGAGAGAGAGAGAGAGAGAGAGAGAGAGAGAGAGAGAGAAATTTGAAAACGCGCCTCGCTTACTCACATTTCGTAGTTAACACGCGCACGCCTGGTAAAATAGTTAATTAAAAACGCGAAAAAATCGTGCGCCCGGCACGGGAATCATTCCTCCCGCCAAGAATAAGAGTTAATCAAAAGAAGTTTCGCCGCGAGATACCTTCGATACCTCGTTAGCGGTCATTGTTCTCGTTTGACTTTTATGCATCTCGCTGCGGTATCCTCGCTGCACGTGCATCTCTCGTGCCTTCTCTTCAACGTTCCACCCTTTTTCTCGTTTTGTCTCGCTCTCTGCGCGCCCGCCCCATCTTCCGCGCGCTCCTCCTTCCCCCGCGCGCGTCTCAACTCCCATCGCATCCGCGGTCACAATCATACTTACCGGCAATATTGCCCAATTACTCTTTGCACGATCGTCCCACACACTCGCGCGAGGGCGCGCGCACGCGCGCGTGGGCGAACCAAATTCGCGATCCCGAGCGTTGCGAGAAATATGGTTAAAAAAATATCTCGCTCGACGAGCGCGTACTAAATTCACCGAATTTATCGCATTAATTTAATCCCCCCCGCGGACGAATCGCGGTGTTCGGCTCTGACGTGGACGTAATAAAAATTAACAATTAGCGAGTTATAGCACATAATCGCGTCCGCTAGCGAGCGCGAAGGCCACTCGCGTCTGGAAGAATCGCGCGATGCGGCGGACAAAAGATGCACGTTTCGACGACGATGTCAGCAGCCGCGAGATCGCTCTCTCTCTCTCTCTCTCTCTCTCTCTCTCTCTCTCTCTCTCTCTCTCTCTCTCTCTCTCTCTCTCTCTCTCTCTCTCTCTCTCTCTCTCTCTCTCTCTCTCTCTCTTTCGCAATATTTCACAGCGTCGCGAGCAAGCGTCTCAATAACCAGTCGCGAATGAAAATCCCTGCTGAGAGGAGAAGCTCCCCGCGAGAGATCTTAGCCTCTGGTGGAGGTGAAGAAATGACGTCGCCGAGAAACAATCGCGACACGTCCGTGCGTCGCTGACAAGTTCCTTCACGCTGCTGGAAAGCGCCGCGAAGCGTCGCTCGAAAGCTGCGCCGCGTATCGACGTTTCGCTCTTATCAACTCGCACATACGAGCGCTCTCGTTGAAGCGATCGCCGCGCCGGCGGCCCGGTCACCTTGACGATCATCACGCGAGCTCTCGCTGCCGCAGACAAATGAGCCTGCCTTCGGCGTTTCGTCGCCGCGATATCCATCAACCGTCTGTCCTCGGTGTCGTTGCCACGTGACAATCGCGCCGCGAGCGAGTCCGACACGCGCACGTGCGCTGCTCGTCGCGGCCGCGCCAATCGAACGACGAAAAGCTGTCCTTCGGTCGACGCGAGTCGCAGGGTGGGACTGAGTGAAGAAGAGGAGAGGAGACGCGCGCGGCGAGAAAATCAAGGCGATTCATCGGTCTCGCGACTTCCCGTTCTCGTTCGCCGAGCGCGTTCTTCCGCCGGCGCGAGGCGAGCTTGTCAATGACGAAGACCTTATCTGTGCCCTGCAGCGCCCGTCGGCGAAGCTTTTTACGATTGGCTCGATCGTTAAGCGCGACCGTAGCGGCCGCCGTAAAACCGCTGTCAATCGTCGTGACGAGAGGCCGAAGAAATCTGAGCGAGAGAGAGAGAGAGAGAGAGAGAGAGAGAGAGAGAGAGAGAGAGAGAGAGAGAGCAAGGGATCCCTCGCCGAGACGCCCTCGCGCGAATTCACTCCTGGCGTCCCATACATTCCGCGCGCGGAGACTCCACTCCTGCCGAACGAGGGCGGCGGTTGAAAAAGTGATCCGCCTCTCTCCCCTCGCCTCCCAACCGCCTCTCGACGAATCGACGACTAATTTTGCTCGCGAAGCTCACGCTTCGTCAAGAACGCCCACGCGACTCTCTCTCTCTCTCTCTTTCTCTGCTCGTTTTCCTTTCTTCGTGGAATCCTCCTCCTCGGCTCGATGCACAGGCGAGCGCGTTATCGCGAGCCTCGCGAACGGAGCGGAATTGCCGCAGACGAAGAGGCTGCGTCCTTAGATTAAATTTTTCCAAAGAGGGAAAAACATCCGCCCCAGATTCTTCCGTCGCGGATAGAATCCCCGCTGACGTTATACGCGTAGTCCAAGGATAACCAGAACTCCAAAGGACCGGTGAGAATTCTTCGGCTGGCTTGGCGGCGCGCAGTCCAAAGCGTTGCCGCCACGCCGCTCTCCCGGCCGCAGCTCCGCCAGCATTTTCGGGGCGCTGCGATTTCGTCGCCCCGAGATTGCTGCCATTTCTCCGGCAGGTGGTTTAAAGGGTTGGCTGGATATGCATCGCGCGATGAAGGGAGGCTACGGGTGAAACTGACGGCGAGCGAGGAAAGCAGGCAAGAAGGACGAGAGAGAGAGAGAGAGAGAGAGAGAGAGAGAGAGAGAGAGAGAGAGAGAGAGAGAGAGGGAGAGAGAGAGAGAGGGAGGAAGGTCGGAGCAGCACCGCCGTGCGGCTTCCGTTTACGGGCGTTGCGACGACGAACGAAGGGTAGATAGATAGGTGGGTCGAGTCCTCCGCTGGTTGGCGAGGTAATCATCCCGGCCGGTTACGATGCTGTTAAACGTCGCTCCATGAAGACCTGTCTCCCTGTCTCGCCCTTGCCCCCCTCCCCCGAGCCGCCGAAGCCGGTCGCTTTCACGTTGGAGTCCTCGCCGGCGGCGGCTTAACCCTTCCCGACTTCGACTTTCCGGCGAGCGTCGCCAATTTCTCTGAGGGGGCTCCCCGCGCGCCGCGGATATCGATCACTGTTCTTCCACTCGCGAGCTGTATCTCGATAATTTATCAGCCACGACTCTCTGCGAAATTAAAACCGTGAAATTTTATCGCAGCGGCGGCAACACCGGTCTCGTTTGAACACTCGCGCTGGCTTGGAATAACGGCGCGCGCGCGCGCGCGCGCCCGTCGCGCTTTATTTATTCCCGCGAATGAATAATATCCCGCGAGCTGTCTCTCCTTCGCGCGTCCCGGCTGACGCTCGCGATTATCTCGCGAGAAATCCCCGACGCTCGTTATCGATCGCGCACGGTGCGTGGAACGCGCGGGCGACGAGGCGACGAGGCGCCGAGGCGAATGAATAAATTTCAGCGCCGGCAACGTTCTCGCGCGCGGCTACGGATTTTCCGAGGATCTCGGGAACGGTGTCATCTCGTTAAGCCCGCGAAAGAGGACCTTCCACCATGGTGGTGGTCCTGTTCTTCTGAAGGCGGCGGCGAGGGGAAATGGGGGAGAGTGGCAAATCCCGTCGCTCGTACGGCGCACCTGCGCTCGTCGCCTCGTCATCGAGGAGGCATTACGGCCTCCAGCGCGGCGCTGTTCCTGCCATTACGGAAACAATAATAGCCCATCTGCTAGACGCGCGAGTCTACCTGCTCGCTCCTCCCTCCTCTCGTGGCATTATTTCAACTTTTATCTACGCGATGCGTTCGTTAAGTTCGACGACGAGCCCGATAATTAATCGCGCCGCGCACGACTGGAAACGGCCGCGCTCCGGCAGACATAAAGGCGCGAGGAGGGCGCGTTGATATTCGGGAGGATGTAACGAAGATGCACGCTGGTTGGTTCTCTCTCTCTCTCTCTCTCTCTCTCTCTCTCTCTCTCTCTCTCTCTCTCTCTCTCTCTCTCTCTCTCTCTGCCTCTTTCACTCTTTCCGAACTGCAGACTAGGGATGCACTGTCTAGGGATGCAATGATTTCTCAAAATATCGATCACGAAACTATCGTCATTCAGAACCATCGATAACGATAATATCGATAATTTTGAAAAATATCGATATTTATATCGATATCTATATGAAAAAATGTATACATATAGGCGTATGCAAAGAGTGTATACGAAAAATTAAAAAAAATCTTTTAAAAATTTTGATCTTCATATAATTTATTGTCATATTCTTATTGGAAAATATATAATAAAATGTATATTATATATAATAAACGCAGTCGTTTACCGGAGATCACCGCATACACGGAGCAGGAGAGATCTATTACGGTTTAATGATCGAGGTGAAAATGACAAAAGTGAGCGAATTTCCTAGTAGACATCGACCAATTATATTATATATATTCTAATGAATCCACTTTTGCAATTTTCATCTCGGTCGTAGAACCGTAACAGGCCCCCAGAGCTGTAACTGAAAAATACGAAATATCACTAAAATTCATATCGATATATCGATTTTATCGGTGACAAAAAAATATCGATAAACATTCGATATTTGTCTCTCGATATTTCGATATCATCGATTTATCGTTGCATTCCTAGCACTGTCCATCTGCTCGTCGGTCTGTCGGTCTGTCGGCCCGCTTGTCCGACTGACTTCCAGTTAGTACATTTCTGGACAAGCGCGCCGGCTACGGTTTATATACAAGCTGGATTTATGAACTGATAAATGGCCGGCCCCGTTATTGGCCTCGGCGATCGATCGCGGCGCGCATCGCGCGACTAATTACTCCGATTCGCGGCCTGTAATTGGGACAATTAGTCAGCGAGCCCGCGGACGTCCTCTCGTCGTCGGGCGCAGAAATTTATATTTCGCGCGACTTCGCGATGACGAGCGCGCCAGCCGGCCGCGGCCGGATAAAATCGTTAAAGCGCGCCGATGACGTCGTAATTCGCATCGACCGCGGTCGAGCGATGTGAGGAAGCTCGACGATCGTTTGTCGGCGGGTGCGCGAGCGGATTCTAGGAATAAAGTCCCCCGCGAATTGATATCTAGCGCCGCGATCGCGCTTCGAGAGCGCGCGCCTGACGGCGACACGCGTGTCTGAATTTATTTGATGAGTTTTACCGGATTGAATATTTCACGCGAATTTTTACCGAAAATTATATACATCAAAAATACAATATACCCGAAACGCACGACTCACCCACACGAATCGATAATTAACGGCTTAATCTCCCTCTCCCCTCCCTCCCCTCCTTCCTTTCTCTGTGTATGTCCCTCTTTTTTGCGACCTCAACGTCGTCGAGACTCGGCCGCGGTGCTCTTTTTTCGAGAACACTCCTCGATCTCATTCTAATTTGCGGCACCCTCCAAGCGTGGCCCGATTTTTCGAGAGCGGGAGGTGTGCCTGACGTCACCTCAAAGATATATGTACACACACACACACACATGTATGTGTGTGTATGTATGTATGTATGTATGTGTGTGTGCAACCGAATAGCGGCGGACGGGCGACTACGGGGCACCTCGCCCGCTTCATCCCTCCAAAGAGAAGCCGCCGAACCCACCCCGCAAGAGCAGCAGCAGCAGCGGAACCGGCTCTCTCGCGCGTTCAAGCAGCCGCTCTCGAGTCGCAACCGACCGCGCGGGGACATACATATATACATGTATATTAATTACGCGTCGAAGACCGGGGAACGACCCCTCGGTGGAAGCACGTTGTGCAACGAGGGCCGAGGGGGAGGGAGGGGGGTGAGGGCAGCGGCGGAGAATGGCGGACGGCTTCGCCAGCCCCGTTCGGAGGAGGCGCGGGAGGAGGGAGTGAGCTCGCGCCGAGCTCGCGCCGAGCTCGCGCGGAATAATTGTCCCCCCTCCCGGTCGGGCGCGAGCTCTCTAGTTCGCGTGATCAAGCCGTGTGCTCTCTCTCTCTCTCTCTCTCTCTCTCTCTCTCTCTCTCGCCGTCAAGCTGCCCCCGTCGTCGTCGTCGTCGTCGTCGTCGAGCGCCGCTCGCCACTCGAGCGAACGTAACGCGCGCGCGGCCCAAGCCGCGCACGTGGATCGAGGAAGCGCGGGAGATGACGCGCGTGCGGCTCGCACGCGACTTCCTGGCCGTGCCTTCGACAGCGCGCGGGGGGGAAAGCGCTCAGGCGAGAAATATGAAAATGTCGTCGACTACGAGACGGACGGACGGACGGACGGATGGGCGGCGGCTGCGTAAATATTCAGAGCTGGCTCTCCGAGAACCTTTTGTATACGCGGCCGAGAGCTCTCCCTTATCAAAAGGGTGAAAAATGTGGCGCACGCTGAAAAATACAGCGAGCCCTTCACGACGATTTAAATATTCGCTCTGTGTTGCGCCTCTTGGCGCCAGCGTGCTGTTCGTAGCTCTTTCTCTCTCCCCCCTTCTCTCTGTCTCTCTCTCTCTCTCTCTCTCTCTCTCTCTCTCTCTCTCGCGCGCGCGCGCCCGCAGGGAAGAGTGGACATTTCGCGGTAGACTTTACGGCGATACGAGGAGAATCGCGGTGTTCTCGATTATTTTCCCCGACTATACAGACACTACGAGAGCGCGCGCTGTTATTTTGTCGAGACCTTTTTCGAGCAATTTCTCACTGTCACCTCTCCTCTCGCACGGCTGACTTTCCCTATCGGGGCGATCAGGCCGATTTGCAGCGTTGCACGTTGCGTGCGCTGCGTAACGTGACGCTTTTGCCGGGCGTTCGGGAGATTAACAACTTCTTATCGCAGTGACACGCGCGCGCGCGGAAATGTACAAAGTAGATCGCGTTGCTTTCATAAAGCAAGAAAGAACCCACCCACCACCGAGAGGAGATTTAAGATTTTGTTCTTGACTCACCGAACCGTACCGGGAGCTCAGGATCGACCGCGTTCTGCCGCGGATCTGCAACAGAAGAAGCGACATCGCCGGTTAGATACGACGGCCGGTACGACTGACGCGAGAAATCCGGAGCAATTTTTTTTTGTATTCAGACAACTGCGTTTCTGCTGAAATCTGTCGACCTTACCTTCGAGTCGACCCTGCTCGGCCCGAACCGGCTCCTCCAGCACGGCACATCCGCGTCCATCGGAACTCCAACCGCGGGTGGTCAAATCCTGTCCGTCGGATCTGAAACAAAAAGCAAGTTTCCTGCTTAGTTGCGCAACGATGTTGGTATCCAGCGTGTCAGGCTTAATTTCATACCGATTGAACTAAAAAGTGCCTCTCGAGATTCGGAGATGCCATCAATGCTCACGACGAATTTTTACGCAGCTATTAATTACGCGTGCGAGACACGACGCGTTTCCATCGGCCTGAGAAAGTCGAGAGAGCCACGCGCAAAGTCTGCCGGTCTGCTCAACCTCGCGTCAAGGACTGTTGCGATTGTTTACATTCGCTCGACAGTCTCCGAGGCCATGTGACTTTCAAGCGGCGCGGCGTGTCGCGCTCGAGAGTGTAATCGATTAGTGTCGCGGAAAAGGAGTAACGATGAAAAGCTTTCTATATATATATATATATATATACATATATATATACCTTTTTATATAATATTTTATTTATTTATTTTCTTTCTTTTCCTCGTCTATTTCCCTGGATCCGTCGGAAACACGCGCGGAAATTCAACGAAGTTTTCGCCCCGTCGCTTTGCCGCTTTTCGCCTCAATTATAGCGCCACGCGTTGCCACGCGAGAGACCGATGACGTCTGACGCGTCGCGACGCCTCCCCTTTCCGCGGCCGCGCGTGCGAACGAGCCTATCCGCTGTAAAAAAAAAAAAACAAGAAAAAAGGGAAAGAATAGAAAGACGCGAGGGTCGTGCGGCAGCAATGCGGCGGCGGTGGCGGCGGCGCATATCAAAGTTATTTATGCGCGGCGCGTTTACGACGCGCTTAAAAGCGACGTCGGCGACGTCGCTACGTAGACGGCGACGTGGCGTGGGACGAGGCGGTAATAACGTTTATTAATCGTCCGCGGAACGTTAAGCGATACCGCCGCTCTCGTAGTTTGTCATCGCCGTGGCCGCCATCCGGCGATGTCCGCGGCTTTTATCGTCGCGAGCCGTCAAAGAAGCTTTACGACGGCGAAGCGCGTGTCGCGCGCGCGCGCGCGCGAGAGAGACATCGATCTCTCCTCTTTAATTCCCCCGGGACTTCCCCCCTCGTTTGCCCGTTCTCCCTCGGCGCGTCACCTTACTGTACAGAGCCATTCACAAGTTCGCGATCGCCAATTACGCCCACGCCGTCGTCGGCGACAGATCCGTGGCGAAAACGCGTAATAAACGACGATAATTGCCGACTAGGAGCGCAACGAGCTCGTTCCCCTAAGAGATTTCCCGCAAGACTCAGCGCGCGTGAGTTTCTCGAGGTCGATGCCGAGTCCGGGATTTTCCGCGATGCAAAAACAACGTTGAAACGCCGCGCCGCGCCGCCTCGCTGTCGCGTGCGACTGGAACGTTTCCGCGCGGACTTTTTTTCTTCCACAGATAAATTCGCGTTGACATCGCACCCCTGCGATTCCCGTCGCAGATATTACCTTCAACGCCTCGGCCACGCGGCGCCGAGCGAGATCGGGTCTGCCGAACGGATCGGCTGACTTTCCGCGAGCTCGGCGAGAGAAGTCGATGCGCGACGGACACGCGTCCGCGGAAAGACGCTCGCCGGCGGGAAATGAGAAGTAATGAAGTCGCCCCGTTCGACAAAGTTACCGCCTCGTAAAGCAACTGCGAAGTGACGAACCGAACGGAAGACGTGTAGGAGCAGCAGAAGGTGGCGGCGGCGGTGAGAGGTGAGCGGGAGGTTGAGAGAGAAAAGTTACGCGGAGAGAAAGAGAGAAAGAGAGAGGGGGAGAGAGAGATAGAGTCAAGAAAGGTCGAGCAGAGCGACGGACCCAATCCGCCGGAAAGGAGAGCGCCCCCCGTGGAACGGGGGCGGGGGGGGGAGGGAGGGTGCGCAGGCGGCGGCACCCCGTCATACCGCGCTGCCTATGAAGGAGCGTGTCGGCGGCGGGGGAGGGCGCGAGCGGCAAGGTGGAGGAAGCGAGAAGTCGTCGGCGGCTTACGTCGGATTCCGCGCGCGGTTGGCAGCGACGGCGGTAGCGACGGCGGTGGCGGCGTTGATCCGTGTACGGCGATATGAAATAATTAAACTCGGCCTCGACGGTGGCGAAGGCGACGGCGTGGCGAGGGGAGGGGAGGGGAGGGGGGGCGAAGGCGGACGGAAGAGAAGGCGCAGGCCGGGGAGGGTGGGAGCCCGCGCGTTGGATGTCGGAGGCGATGGGACGCTGCGAGGCGCGGAGGGACGTGGGACGAAGAGCCGGCAGGGCAGGGGGATAACCGTATTCCGTATACCGGTATATGAAAGGCAGCCACGTCGCCCGTTCTCGAGACTCGAGCTACCGCTACCCTCGTCGCTCGCTCACTCGCTCGCTCGCTCGCTCGCTGCGGAAGAGGTCGGAACCGTAGTAAGAGAACGAGACGAAGCGCGAGAGCGAGAGGCGCGACGACGGCGAGAGAGCCGGAGCGAACGCGGTCTCGTAAGATGAACAGAGAGAGGAGGGGGGAGAGAGAGAGAGAGAGAGAGAGAGAGAGAGAGAGAGAGAGAGAGAGAGAGAGAGAGAGAGAGAGAAAGGAAGAAAACGGTACGGGAAGCAAAAGAGAGGACACGGTGGAGAGCGACGGCGAGGGGGAGGCTAGGAGACGACGATAGCGCGCGGTGCTGCGGCGTAACGACGCTATAACGCGAGCCGCCGGGTGATTACCTACCACCTCCGTACTCGGTTCGCCCTCCCGCGTCGAGTGGCGCGCGGCCGCATCGCGTCTGTCGTGCCGCGCCGTGCCGCGCCGTGCCGCGCCGCGCCGCGCCGCGCCGCGCCGTGCCGCTGCCACGCCGGATCAAGCCGCGCCGAGGCGAGCCGCGCGCAGGCGTGGCCGCGGCTTGATCCAGCGTGGCGTGCTGGCGCGGCTCGGCGCGACGAGCGTGCTCGGGAGATTTCCTGGCGTCTCTCTTCTCCCTCTCTATCTCACTCACTCTCTCTCCCTCTCTCTCTCTCTCTCTCTCTCTCTCTCTCTCTCTCTCTCTATCTCTCTATCTCTCTCGCTCTCTCGCAGCCGCCCGTTCGTTCCTATCCCCCCGACTACTGTTGCGCACAGCGGCCGCGCCATCAGCCCGCCCGAGTAGTGGTGGTAGTCGTCGTCGTCGTCCTCGTCGTCCTCGTTCTCGTCCTCGTCCTCGTCCTCGTCCTCGTCCTCGTCCTCTCTCCGTCCTCATCCTCGTCCTCGTCGCTGTCACCGTCACCGTCGTTGCCGCCGCCGCCGCCGCCGCCGCCGCCGCCACTGCCGCCGCTGTCGTCGTCGTCGTACAGCTCGCCTGCCGCCCAACGTCGACGCTCTAAACGCGACGCCCCTCGTAATGACGCCACCAGGGACGCAGTCTCGCGCGAGCGTGAGCGTCGTGTCGGTGAGACTTTTCCACGAGCACGTACACCCGCGCCAGTGAACACGCTCGCTCGGCTTTCCGGACGGCGATATCGTCGGCGGAGAATCGCGCGACGAGAGAACGGAGCGGAGCGGAACGGAACGGGCGAGAACACATCCCGGGGCCACGTCGGACGCTCGGCGGACCTTCGGTCGGCTGCTCGGACATGCCTCGGTGGTTCTGAATTGTCGAATTCCCCCGTCGGCGGGGGAAATTAAAAAAGGCTCGATCGAACGGTCGCTGCCAACTTATAAGACGCCGCCGCTGCTCCCGCCCGCCCGTTTTTCGCCCGGCTTTCATTATACCGCGCGGCAGTTTTGCCTTTATTTTTGCCAACGCGCCAACGGCATGTAGCGATATCTTCGAAACTCGCAATTCGCCCGCGCGACACCGACGATTACGTCGCGTCGATCAGCCGGAGGCCGGAGGCCGGGAGGTTGGCAGGACGACGTCAGCGGAATTATCATCTTCCTTAGCGAGCGCGACGCGACGTTTTAACGTCGTTAAACGTGAAAAACGTCTGTTCCGCCGGGCAGCGAATGATCTCTCTTGGCGCTAACGACGCGCGCGCGTGGTATGCGCTTGTGAAAAAAAAAAAAGGAGCCGACTGTCACAACGGAAAAGTTACGGCATGCCCGCGCGCCGCGGCACGAGCGAGAGGAGAGATCGATGCGAAGCTACAAATTAAACCGTAAATCGTAATTGACTGTGCGTTTCGCTTTTTTTTCACTTCCTCTTTTTTTATTTATCTATGCGCCAGAGTAACGGTTAACCGCGGATGTTTTAAAACAATCAAGCGAATGTATCCGAGCGCCCCGCCAACGGTTCGAATCGGAATGAGTGGTACCCGTTATAAAATTGAAACGAAATTGCCTACGTTGATCAAATTTGCAGCAGGTGTCGCGGCTTTGATTGACGCACAGACGCGATAAAAATTCGGCGTGACTTCTCCCCCCGTCGCGTCGTCCCCTCGTCTCGACGCCAGGCTGGATTTTCCGTAACTTTTCCGCCACGGTCGGTCGTTCGTTGCAAGTCGCGATGTGTCGCGAATTTCTTCTCCTTCTCTTCCTCCTCCTCCTCCTCCTCCTCCTCCTCCTCTTGGCGTGAAAGAACGAACCTCGCAATTTAACGTAAAATCGCCGAGGGAAAAGTCTCCCTCGTTCTCGCGAAGGAATCTCTCGCGTGATCTCCCTCCGCCCACGCCGAGACATTAAAATTCCTAACGACGCGGATCGCGCTCCTCCCGACGATCGGGGGAGGGGGCAGCGGGGAAACTTTGGACTCGCATTTTTCCGTCTGCCGTCGATCTCGCCCGCGTCTTGTAAACAATGAACGGGGGTTAAAAGTTTCGCAGTCAGCCCGAGAAAACTCTCCGGCTGGAACGCGGCTCCGCGCTTTTCTTCTCCTCCCCTCCCTCCTCACTCACTCACTCTCTCTCTCTCTCTCTCTCTCTCTCTCTCTCTCTCTCTCTCTCTCTCTCTCTCTCTCTCTCTCTCTCTCTCTCTCTCTCTCTCTCTTCCTTCCCCATTGTAATCCCCGTGGAAATCTCGCGGAGTCCGTCCCGACGTCTCCGCGTGACGGGACTCCGCTTCCGAATTATGCTAATTGAGGCGACGGGTCGCGCGATAAACGGCCGAAAATTAGGAGGTTAGAGCATTAGTCCGAGTAATCGCAGCCAGGCTAGCTGGCTGGCTGGCTGGCTGGCTGGCGAGAGAAGGCACGCCGAGCCCTCACGGAGCGCGTGGCCGTTGGGACGAAGGGCATAGGTTGGCCGGGGGAAACAATTGTAGCGTGTAAGTGGAGGGAAGGATCGCGCGCCCCGTCGGAGCGCGGGAGTGCGAAGAGGCGCGGAAATACGTTCCAGGGTGCAGCCGCGCTCCCCTCGTAGCCTCGTTCTTCCTTTAGAGAGGAAGAGAGAGAGAGAGAGAGAGAGAGAGCGACGATCGAGATCTCCGCACGTAGGAAACGTCTTTTCATTATTCGTAACGGCTATAATTATTCGAACAGCGACCGTGCGGATAATAGACGAGCGAAACTGTCGTCATCAACGAAAAGTCGCGCGCCAGCGTGAACCTCGTTGAATGATTAATCGGCCGGCTGACGTTACCGCCACACGTGCCGCTCGGACGTTCGCGAAAGATAGCATCCTTTCAGAAGTAAAAGGCCGAAACCGAAAGACCTTTCAGGCCGGCAATCGCGCGCATTTATTACGGATCCTCTCGCACGCGAGAGCTACAGATTGCGAGTTAGTCGCTCTCTACACGAGCCCGACACGCGCAGCGGCAGGCAACGACGAGCCGCTGCTGGGCGTCGTGAGAAATGGAAAAGATGTCGTCGGGATTACTTTCCGCGGTTGTGTTGGTGCGCGAGCTCGGCCGGCCGAGCGAGCGCGGCATTAATAATCGCGCGACTCGGCTCGCGGCGTTTTATTCAATTAAACGCGAATGCCGGGAGACGACTTCGCGGTCGTCGGGGCGGCTAACTTCCGCGATTTACTTTCAACCGCTCGTTAGAGTCAGAGAGAGAGAGAGAGAGAGAGAGAGAGAGAGAGAGAGAGAGAGAGAGAGAGAGAGAGAGAGAGAGAGAGAGAGAGAGAGAGAGAGAGAGAGAGAGAAAGAGAGAGGGGACGAGGAAGGGAAGAGAAAAAAGGGACGAAGGAGAAAAAGAAAACAGCGCAGTCTTAATTACAGCTTTCTCGCCTGTGCGGACTCTACGCCCGCCTCATAAATGCGTCTCGCTTCTTTCCCTAATTCCCGCCGATTAACTCGCTCGATTAGGCCCCCTCCCCCCCTCCGCCCGAATCGAGACGGATCCGCGTGGCCGCGGTATCGCTTGTGCAGATTCACATCGAGATATATGGAGGAAGAGAGAGGGAGAGGGGGAGAGAGAGAGAGAGAGAGAGAGAGAGAGAGAGAGAGAGAGAGAGAGAGAGAGAGAGAGAGAGAGAGAGAGAGAGATAGGGAGAAAGGGAAGAAAAGTATGCATCTCTTATCTTCGTGTCCCAAAATTCGCAAAATTTGGCTGGGAGTCTCAGAGTTATCGACCGAGATCTCAGGCTGGCGATTAACTCGCTCGATTACTCTTCCCGAATCGAGGCGAATCCGCGCGGGTTTCGCGAGAAGTCACGGCGGTGACATCGCTTGTGCAAAATCCACATCGAGATATACAGAGAGGGAGAAGGAAGAAGAGGGAGGGAGGGAGAGAGAGAGAGAGAGAGAGAGAGAGAGAGAGAGAGAGAGAGAGAGAGAAATATGCACATCCCTTATCTCTGTGCGCTCCGAAATTTCCCAAACCTGCCGGAACGTCTCAGAGGCGGAGAGCTTCGAGAGCTCGGGCTTGTTTCGATAGCTTTTTAAAAAGCGCGCGTTCGCCCGGCGCAATTAATCAAGGCGAGATGTTTATTCTCCGGCGAGTTAAAGTTTAAGGGCCGCGGGACTCGTGGACGGCCGGGAGGACGGTGTGGGTTTTTGCTTTACACTCGACGCGGAAAGGACACGGTAGATACGTCTGTTTACCTTCCCCTCGAGTAATCTCCGCTTCTTGAAACAACCATGCGCGCGCGCGCGCGCTCGCCCCGTTCTTCGTTATTCCGCGCAACCCTCAGGAACTTAGCATAACGCGCGACCCGACGCGCGCGCGANCTTGCTCAAGTGGCCGATTTATGCGTCGTCGCACGTCCACCCTCCCCGTCGGCACCTTTGATCGTCGCGCCACGACCGAAAGCCACCCCTGCTGTTCTGTTCCGTGTCGATGGACAGGCGACTCCCGCCAGCTTTAGAGGGGAATGGGGATTAATAACCGTTCGTGAGATGCAGAGAGAAGGGGGAGAAGGACTTGGTACCTTGCATTGGGGTGAGGGGAAATTTCTAGAAAATAAATCATACTTATTCGGTGAATACTGAGAATACGTATACTCATCTAATTGTCATCTCTTTCAAGAAGAATGTACATTTAAGGAGAGTATCGAATTGCTTTCGTGAGAAGCTACTTTTTCATTTCTTTTCATTTCAATTCTTTTCACTTCATTGGAAAGTAGTCTCCTCGATGTGTAAAAATGTGTGTATTCGTGCAATTATTAGCGCCCATTGCGAATAAGTATTTTTACATTTTTTGGAAATTCTTTCGTTCAATATGGGCGGTTTAGAAAGGGATTAACACCGTAAACAGGTCGCGCAGGGCAATTTAGTATCGAAATATATTCCTACCTCCATGCTCAAATTTTTTCCCAACCCTCCCGACTCGCTCCTTCCAATTTTCATTCCAATTATCTCTCCGCTGCACAACGCTGGCAATGAAAAAAAGCATCAATCCGGAAATCCGGTCGAGCAAGGTCGCTCGAGTCCGCGTCTTAGCATTCGTTCAACGTCGAGCATGTGTGTGCATCGCGCTCTCATTAGCACGTAGTTATATATTTCAAGTAGACACCAAAACACACTCGTCCGCTCACTTCCTCGCGACCCCATCGCTACGGCGCCCTCCGCAGCCCGCGCCTCCGCGCAGGGGGGTGGCTTTCCGCGGGCACCCCCGCACGCGCGCGCGCGCGCCAGGCAGGAGGGTGCGTCAACTGTTGCACGATCGGCTCAAACTTTTCAGTCACAACAGCAAAGCCCAGCGGCTGTGCCGACGATTCGCCACTTGCCGCGGAGGGTGGCTCGCGTTCTTCCCCTACCCTTGCCGAACGGGGGCGAGCGGAGCGGTTTGACAACGAGGCGGATAAAACTGTTCGCGCGTCCTCGGCGAATTCTCACGGCGCTATAAGCGGCTCCCCACGGGGGTGGCGATTCTTCTTACGACGCATGTGCAGACTCGCCGACGAGTCGATCGCGGCTCCGCACGTGTGCGCGAATTCTTTTCGTGCGAGGACGAGAGAAAGAGAAAGGAGAGGGAGAGAGAGAGGGGAAAGAGAGAGAGAGAGACACACCGGGGAATTCCTGACGAATCAGCGGCGATCAATTAATTCTCGCTCGACGCCACGCCGTCCTCCTCCGACGATGACATGTACGGCGCGCCAGGGCCAGGGGGGGGGGGAAATGGAGTGAGGGTGTAAAAAATCCCAGCAGATTCAATTAACGCCACGCGCTGTGTCTGCCACGTTCCTCTCCGCCTACACTTCTCTTCGCCGGCGCATCGCTACCAGCCGATCGTGACGTACGCTGAATCGCGGATGAAATTCATCGCGAGAGAGAGAGAGGGAAGGAGAGAGGGGAGGGAGAGAGGGAGGAACCTCTTGTCGGGATACGCGCCGTTGTATGTTTCGCACTCGCCGCCGCGAGGTGCAAATAAGTTGGTAACTAACTGCGGCCGCGTTACGTACGAGCGAATTAATTTCGATTAACTTGTTGGATCGCGCACGTCGACGGTTAATCATCGTCGCCACTGCGCAATTAAAAGCTGCATAATTACTTTAATCGGCCAGTCGGAAGAAATTATTATTCCACGATAACGCGCGCTGCGCGTCCTTCGCATACGTCAAATCGATCACATCTCTGTTTCGCGAGAGAGAGGGAGGGGACGCGGGAAGGGAAAGAGACAGCCCGTAATATTTTTCATGTCGTGATATTTCACGAGATGCGAGCACGATCGGAACGCCTAACGCACGAATTTTAGCTGCTTTTTGTTACGGACAGCATCTCGTAACGTCGGAGCTGCGCTCGCGCGGAGACGGACGGGGAGATTTCGTCAAATTTCAGCGAGCCAGATAACAGCGGCACCACCGACCAAGCAAAATAAAAGACGCCCGATCCGACGCCGGCGAGCAAGCGCGAGCGCGATCAATGGCGTTGCAATTTCATCCATCCTCCATTTCGAGGAAATTCCTTCGGGCGAACAAAAGCGAGTAACGCGGCGCGATGCGGCGCGCCGCCCGCGCCCGGTAGAATTCGGCCCCGGGAATTCGCCCCGGCGCCAGCGCGAGCGACATAATTCGACCGAATTTTGATGCTCCTCATGCTCGAAATTCAAATCCCCGTCAGCGCGGGACAGGCGAGGAGAATGCGATCAGGCGCGACGATAATCCCCCGCGCGGGCGCGCCGGGAGAATCGCGCCGCGCGTGGCTTATATTTTAAATCGAAACCGCTCGCGAATTAACGGCGACGTCGAGGCGGTTCTGACGAGGATGCCTCCGAGAGTTTCTTCGCGACTCCTCGATAATATTCCGAGGCCTCTCTCTCTCTCTCTCTCTCCCTCTCTCTTCTCTCTCTCTCTCTCTCTCTCTCTCTCTCTCTCTCTCTCTCTCGTTCTCTCTTTCGCGTTCTTTCTCTCTGTCGCTCCCTCTTCCTCTAAGGGTGACTACGGGGGGGGGGAGAGGGGGAGGGAGGAACTTCTTTCTTTCGCCGGCGCACGTAGCGCGGGTTCCCGCGGGGAATACGGAGGATATATGCCGTAAAGTCGTATCGGCGATAAATAAAGATGAAGCCGCCGCGATAAAATGCAGGGCACGGCGCGTTCTTGCTTCGCCCCCCGCAGCTCTCCGCGAGACTCAGCCTCCCCCGCGCCCGGCGCCCTGTGGCAGCCAGCGGCGGCGCTGCGCCATTTTGTCTCGGTTGCCCTCTCGGTTCTCCACCACCGCACCCGCCCCGTGGCTCTCTCTTTGGCTCTTTCTCGCTCGCTTCTTCTCTCACCCTCCTCACAGCGCCGTTATCTCGGCCCTCGCGTTCTCCATCGCTTCATCCCGGCAGCATGAAACCGCCGCCGTGAAACGAGGCGCGCGCGCGACCGTAAAAGCTGCGTCACCCCAGCAGCCGCCCATGAAGCCGCGATTTCTTCGGCCAGGCGAGAGAATGTCGCCGCAACCGCGAGCGCCTGCGGCAGGTGGATCAGACCGGGGATCATGCACGCGCCAAGGCGCCGCTCCTGATGAAACTTCCGAGCGATTTGCGCGCCGGCGGATGTACGCGCGGCTCGCCGCTTAACGCCGCTCGATCACGAAAGTTGCGTGTGTCGGGGCGGCCGCTTGAGCGCTGAGAATCCCCACAGCTAAAGCGACCTTAGCTGGAGGACCCTTCTCCTGCGTCCCCGTGGACTCTTGTCTCGCGACGATGATCGACGTCGCCGCGTCTCCAGCGGACGCGCGTCTCGCGGGTCCGCCGATGAAAAGAATCGCCGGTCTCGACGAGTGTAAGCGCGCGACGAGCACGCGCGCGTGTGTGCGTGCGTGCGTGTGTGTGTGTGTGTGTGTGCGCGTGCGTGCGTGTGCGTGTGCTCGGCGAAATTTACATTATACAACACGCGAAGTCGCGCGCGCTCGCTCTCCATCGCCCACGGCGCATCCTCCGCGATCCTCCGCGGCCGTGCGGCGGGCAGCGCTGGGGGTCCGGACATAATAATAAATTATTATTCTATCGCGTTCCGTTCTAATGAACGGCGTTGTTGGTGGATGTACACACGCGTACACAGCGGCGCTACACAGGGCGGACAGGGAATCCGTCCGCGAGCGCGTAGCTTTGACGCGGGTACCTGCGCTGCAGTGCGGCGTGGGACGACACCGACACGGGGGCGGCTGCGGCTGCGGCGACGGCACGGTTTCCGAGGGGTGCGCGGGGGCGGCGGCGGCAGTGGCAGTGGTGGTGGCGGCGGCGGCGGCGGCGGCGGCGGCGGCGGTTGTCGGGGTCGTGGGTGTCGGGCAACGTGCGATGCCGTGACATCCGCCAACCGCCCCTTCCCATCCACCCAGCCATCTCCCATCCCACCGCCTCCTCACCCTACCGTCTCTCCTCATCCCCCTTCCGTGCGGCGCGCACGAACCCCATCCCGCGACCGAACCCGACCGCCGAACTACGGGCTCGAGTTCGAGCTCGCCGTTAATCCGTTTATCGCGTTACCGCCACCGCCGGCCTGGCAACCCCCCGACCGACCGGCTCACCGCCGCGCGACCCCTCGCCCCCCGCGCCCCCGCCCGCCCCGCAGCGAGCTTCAGCCCCGTTACCCACACCCGCCGGACTGCACGTCGTAGGCGACGTGGCCGTCGCTGTGTGGGTGTACAATGCACCGCGCGGCGTGGGCGTCACATGCGCTCGCGCGCTCGCGCGCTCGCGCGCGGTGCCTCTCGACCTAAAGCCCGGATTACGCGACGCTTTTTCCATCGAGCGGACGAACGCCGCGCGGATTGGCCGCTTGATAAGCGCCGGCACGTCGGCTAATGCGGCCCGGCACTTGGAAAATTTCGCGCGTCCTTTCTGCCTTATTCAATTTCCACTCTCGAACGCAACGTCGGGGGAGGGGGAGGATTCGAGATCGCGACGAGAGGCACCGTCGTCGTCGTCGCGTGAAACCGAGAAAGTACGTCGCGTGGCCGTGTTTCCGCTCGCCCGGAAGGAAGCGCGTTTCTCTCGCGCGGTCGCGATCGAGAAAAATGCGGCCGGCGCGACGCGCGATTCTCCGGGAAATCCCCGCGTGCCGGCCGCGATGCGTTGCGGAACGTATCGAAAACGTACGAAACAATGCGCATCAGAATCTTCACTCACGCGCTTGCGTCCGCCATCGCGCGACGTGCGCTGAAAAGGTCTTGTGGCGTGCGAGTGGGGCTTAATCCTTAGGCAGGACTCTGCGGCCGCGGCTGATACGAGGCTTTCGCCGCTCTCTCGCGTTCGCATGTCCCTTTGTCTCGCTTTTCTTCCCTGTCTTCCCCTTTCCCGGCGTCCTTCCCACCCCGCTTCCATTCTCTCACCCGCGTCCTCTCCGCTTTCCCTCGCACCGCCGAGCTCCTCGCAACATTTCTCGAGGGAGCTTCGCGCGAAATGTTTGCCTCCCCTCGAGATCGCGCCGTTTGCGCGAGAGAGAGAGAGAGCACGCCATGACGATGGCGATCGCGACGGCGGTAGCTGGTGACGCCGCCGCCGCTGCTGGCGAGCCCAGCAGCCGGTCCTCTGTTTGGATATGGACCAATATCCGGACGATAGTTTTCGGTTCTTTATTGCCGGGCGCGGTGGGTGGAGGTAAACCTGGATTTTCACGATAAATCTGCCGCCGGTGGGCGAATCTCTCCCCCTCTCGCTTCCTCCCACACACGGCCGCCGCGGCTTATATATCTGCTTCTCTGCGCGCGCGGCCGCCGATGTGATTTTATTACGCGCGAGCTTTATGGCGCGCGCGATCCCGAGCGGTAACGAAGGTGTCGCGGGTAATTTCGCGCGGCTCCCCCCCTCCCTCCCCCCCGCCGTCCCGTCCCGTCCCGTCCCGCCACCAAGGCCAGAGCGCGCTTTATTTCCCACGCGTGTTCCCTTCGGCCGCTGCTTGCTTCGGCAAAACTGTCCGCGTAATTTCGGAGTCGGCGGCCGATTCGTCTCGCTTCGGCGGTCTCCTCCCGAATCGGCGAGAGGTGGCGAGACCTCGATGAGGTCATTTGGTAACGACGCTCCCTTTGTCCGCGTGGGTGGCTGAGTATGTATTATTTCTCACGAATAATCGCCTCGACAATTTACGTCGCGTAAGAATATATACCTACACGCACGAGTTGCTTGAGAAAAATGCAGGAAAGTCATTGAAGAAGAAGTTTTCGAGTCGAGGACATCCGGGAATCCCGGACGACGCGGCGGCGTCGTCTGCACACGAGCGTTCGACGTATCCGTCGGCTCGCTCGAGCTCGAGAGACGCCAGCTCGCGAATAAACGGCAGTCGTTACTCATTTCTGAGATTATCAATTTATAACGGCGAGTTTATTAATTTACGGCGGAAGGGATCGCGAGAGATGTAGGAGAGATAATTCAGCGCCGGTGCCGGTAGCCGGAGAAAGAACCCCGCGATTCCTGCGCCGTGGAGCGTCGGCGGACAAAAACGCAGAGCGGGACCTTATTTATTCAGCGGCGAGGAAATGTTACAAGTAGGAATATAGGGCGGAATATGGGCGTCCTGGCGGATCCACGGCGCTCTGGCCGCCCGCCGTTTTACCGTTTAATTGCTAACGTCTGCGCAGCTGCTCTCAACGCGGACGCGGCTTTTCGCGACGGGTGTAAAGCCGGAAACGCCGCGCATCGAGCCGGACATCCGACCGATCGGAAGAATCCGTCGCGCGTTTATTAGCGCGCCGCGGACAACGCGGACAACGCTGTCGCGACAGACCGCGGGACTTTTTCACAGCCTCGCGTCGGTGAAATCGCGACGAGGGCGACGAAGAAAGAGGAGGACGGTGGAGAAAAACAGGATTCAGCGAATCGCCAACGCGTGAGGTTAAATTCACGACCGACCGCGCTGCGAGACGTGGCGAATAATCGAACAAGACGGGAGGAACGAAGACAGCCCTGCGGGGACGAGGCCCTCGACGGCGGCGGAGAGGATCGTCGATCTTCCGCGAAAAGGTCGCGCCGTTGGCAGACGTCGTTGGGAATCGACGTCTGCCGGGACTTTTTCCGCCGCGAGGAGACGCGCGTCGAGGTTGCTGTCGCCAGAATATCGTGGAACGTATTCTACGAGATAGCGATCGAACTGCCGAGGGACGTGAATGGATAGACAGAAGGATGAAGAGAGAGAGAGAGAGAGAGAGAGAGAGAGGGGGGGGGGGGGGGGGGAAGACACGGCACTCCAAGTCCGCGTCAAACAGCGAGTCGCGCTGCTTCCGGAGAATGTTTCCGCACCTGTGCGTGCAAAACGACGCTCGCCCGATCTATGCTGCGCGGGAGCGGCGGCGGGGGGGGGGGCGGCGGCGGTGGCGGCGGGGGTGTGAGTACAGAGCGGCGGCGTGCTGTGGGGCGATGGTGGTGGCGTGCATTAATCATCCCTCGGCACGCCATAGCCATTCGCGAGCTCCCAAACCAACCCCGTGTGGCTCGGGCGTCAGTGGTGCTCGATCATCCGTTTCGTGTGTCGTGCGCCACACGGACACGCAATGTGCACACACATATACACACGCGCGCGCGCGCGCGCGAACAGACACGCGCAGCACCCACGCGAAAATCCAAATACACACTGCACACAGACACACGTGAGCGCACACGAGCAACCGCGCGCGCGCCTCGACCAGAGTAAATCTTGGTACGCTGCAGACGTATATATAGGGTGTATCAGAGGTTGCGCATTTCTCTCGGGGTGAGGATTCCTCCGCGCGAGATCGGAGGGTCGAATTTCCTCGGCGGATATTTCGTTCGCGACCGGGTTCGCAGACCCGCGGCGGCCTTTTGTGTGTGATCCCCCACTTCTCGAATATCTCGGGATTCGCCGAATCGTCCCTTTTCGTGCGTTATTACGTGCGGCGCATTACGTGTATAATTACATAGATTATACGTTTGATGCGCGGCATCCTTGCTACGTGAGAGGCGGAGACCTGCGCGAATCTGAGAAAAGTCCGACATCGTTCGCGCGAGATCGCCGCGCGAGGACAGTCGTGCGATAAAGATGGAGGACTTTCGGACGTAGTCCTCCGGAGGATATCGAGGGACAATTGGCTAACTGTCCGCGCACTCGTTATTTATTTTTTATGACAATATTAATATCCGTCGCGGGGGGGGGGGAGGACATTAAAACGGGTAATCACTTTAACGCAATTCCGCTCGTCCTTTCCTGTCATCCGCTGCACGCAACGGCCGATTTCCCTTAATCGGGCTTCAAATCGATCGTCGCTCGTATCGGCGGAAAAAAAGGTTAAATAACCGGCGATGAATTTAGCCGGCATAACTCGATACCAGCTCGTCGAATATTTCATCGCCTCGCGTGCGTGCGCCGCTCGCGCGCTGGCTCGCTCGTTCGCGTGGCCGCGCCGCTTTTCCGCGGAAAATGCGAGCGCGCGACAGGATAATGACGCGGAACCGCGGCTCCTTGGAAAATTCAGAACGTCCGTAAATGTTTCCCCAAGATACGCCTGATTTTTCTCATAGCTCGCTAATTAGCTAACTTCGCCATTGAAACACACACACACACACACAGAGAGAGAGAGAGAGAGAGAGAGAGAGAGAGATCGGTTTCCGAAACGCACACTGATAGAAAAATATAGTTGAATTAACTATAATCTCACTATATTTTGTAGTTGATTTTGGCGTCAACCATATTTTTATAGTTCGTGGAACCTGCAAATATAGTAGAATAAACACAAATATATAATCAATGATTGTCTTAAATAATTGTTTAGTTACTTTTAC
>NW_020230131.1:27500-32500 GCF_003227715.2 Harpegnathos saltator
TGTGACTGAAAAGTTTGAGCGATCGTGCAACAGTTGACGCACCCTCCTGCCTGGCGCGCGCGCGCGCGTGCGGGGGTGCCCGCGGAAAGCCACCCCCCTCGCGCGGAGGCGCGGGCTGCGGAGGGCGCCGTAGCGATGGGGTCGCGAGGCAAGTGAGGCGGACGAGTGTGTTTTGGTGTCTACTTGAAATATATAACTACGTGCTAATGAGAGCGCGATGCACACACATGCTCGACGTTGAACGGAATGCTAAGACGCGGACTCGAGCGACCTTGCTCGACCGGATTCCGGATTGATGCTTTTTTTCATTGCCAGCGTTGTGGCAGCGGAGAGATAATTGGAATGAAAATTGGAAGGAGCGAGTCGGGAGGGTTGGGAAAAAATTTGAGCATGGAGGTAGGAATATATTCTCGATACTAAATTGCCCTGCGCGACCTGTTTACGGTGTTAATCCTTTCTAAACCGCCCATATTGAACGAAAGAATTTCCAAAAAATGTAAAAATACTTATTCGCAATGGGCGCTAATAATTGCACGAATACACACATTTTTACACATCGAGGAGACTACTTTCCAATGAAGTGAAAAGAATTGAAATGAAAAGAAATGAAAAAGTAGCTTCTCACGAAAGCAATTCGATACTCTCCTTAAATGTACATTCTTCTTGAAAGAGATGACAATTAGATGAGTATACGTATTCTCAGTATTCACCGAATAAGTATGATTTATTTTCTAGAAATTTCCCCTCACCCCAATGCAAGGTACCAAGTCCTCTCCCCCTTCTCTCTGCATCTCACGAACGGTTATTAATCCCCATTCCCCTCTAAGCTGCGGGAGTCGCCTGTCCATCGACACGGAACAGAACAGCAGGGGTGGCTTTCGGTCCGTGGCGCGACGATCAAAGGTGCCGACGGGGGAGGGTGGACGTGCGACGACGCATAAATCGGCCACTTGAGCAAGGAGAGCCCAGAGAGATCCTGCGGTCACGCGAGGGCACGCGACGGCCGACCGGCCGGGCCGGCCGGTCGCGGGCAGGAAGGAGAGAAGGGGGAAGGAAAGGTGCGAAAAAAGGTTGATTTCGCGCTAGACGGATCAAAGTGGCCGGCGACGTACGCGACGGCGAGCCGAGACGAGACGCGTGGCTGAGTCGCGCGGCCTTATTTCGCGCGGCGCGATTCGATCGCGCTCGCCCGCCAGCGTCGACGCGCGCGCGTGTGCATATGTGTGTGTGTGTGTGTGTGTGCGCGCGCGCCTATAGAGTCGGCCATCGATCGCGCGGAATAATAATAACGGCGTGATACGCGACGTGGACGCGCGGCTGGCTGACGTATGTGGGTCTTAGCTCGCTCGATTAGCCGCTGATCGATCGCGGATCCGCCGAACGAAGTACCGCCGCGACGCGACGCAACGCGACACGCCGCGCGCGCGCGTGTGCGATAAGCCTCGCCCGGCGCGGCCGTGATGAAAGGGTGAGGAGGGGAGGTCGATCGCGAGGGTGAGAGAAGGAGCGCGAAGAGGGCGGGCGACTGCGGAAATGAGCGCAACGCCGTGAAATCATCTCCTCCGCCGTTGTGCCGGCGGGCGGACCGCGTTTGAAACACGCCGCCGACGACGCGCGCGCGCGCGCGCGAGAGTGATATTTTTCTCTTATTATCGCGCGCGGCCGCAATTCTCTCTCTCTCTCTCTCTCTCTCTCTCTCTCTCTCTCTCTCTCTCTCTCTCTCTCTCTCTCTCTCTGCCCGCGCGCACGTTAATACGAAACGGCGGGAACTTGTGCGTCGCCGCGCGCGTATCCCCGAAATTATGAGGCCGAGGCTGACTCGCCGAACGTGCCGGCAAAAAGGGCGTCGGCTGCTGGCGACAGCGCCCTGCTAGCCCGGGTCCGCAATCGCGCCCGTGGGATCCGCCGGGCTCATAGCGCCTCTCTCTCTCTCTCTCTCTCTCTCTCTCTCTCTCACTCGGCTCACTCTGCCTCTTTCTCTCTTTCGCTCTCCACCATCGCCGTCGACCACGCGGCGGTGCCGGATAATTGGCGTTCGCGTGCGGTCGCGCTCACGTGAGCGCGACCGCAGTTGCCTGCCGCGGCAGAGGCCGGCAGGAGATGCAAGCTGCCATCGAGATATCGACGGCGATATATCGAAGTTATCTTGGAAAAACGAGAGGCGACTGCCGGCCGCCGGGGTTTGCCGCGTCAGCGGGCGACGTTCGCACGAGAGCGTTGCGCGGACCCGCAATTTAGATTCTTCTACGCCGCGTCATAATGAGCCTCGCTGAGCGGCGCTTCGAGCAGTCGAATACGGTCACACGGGAAGCGGCTCCGCCACGCGCGGCCGCTTCGCGCTCGTTCTCGTTGCACCCTCCACCCTTCCCCCCTCGCCCCTGTCGGAAGCCTGCCCCGCGCGCGCGAGAGCGGTCGGTGTGTATGGAAACTCACTTTTTCCCCGGATTTTCGTCGCGCCGCAAAAATTGTATTTACGGCGGCAATTCGATGGATACGTTTCGCATATCCGGTTTACAGGATTACACTGCAAACTTTTGTTCCTGTGCGCCGCCCCGCCCCCTCTGTTATCGCGCGCGCGGTATTTTTTCCAGAATCGCCAGGGCGAGACGCGCGCGCGTTTTCCAAACTTTCATCCCCCCCTCTCTCTCTCTCTCTCTCTTTCACGCGCCCGTGTGCTCGCGAAAATCTTCCACTTGACGGACTCGCGAGTCGAGTCGGCGCCGGCGTCTTCGTCTCTCCCCTGCTCGCATTGCCAAAGTTGCCGCGTGTCCACTCGATAAAAGACACAGCGGTCGGTCGCCGCTCGTCGGCCGGAAAGCCGGAGAGAGAAGAGGCGGATCGATCGCTCTATCGCATTTCCGCGCCTTAAAGTTCCGCGCCCGTCGGCCGCGCAGTCACGGGGAACAATCGTATTCGGCACGCAATTTCCGCCGGGCAAACTATCGGAAGCGTCGGCGCGCGCGGGGCGCGGGCGGGGGCGGCTATATCCCCTAGAACGCGTGCCACCCTCCCCTCGTTAGGGGACTCGCAGGGCAGGTAGGGTCTGTGTTTCTTAGCGGCGCGGCGCGGCGCGGCCGTGTCGGCTATATCCCCAAGGTGGCGGTGGAGGCCATTAGCCAAATTGCGAGGTGTCTGCTCGTTCCGCACGGCTCTATTACCTCCCGGAGCCGCTCGTGGCCTCGACTCTATTCTCGGCCGCGCGTCGATCGCGACGATCGATCGATCCCGGCTTTTCGCGCCGATGAATAATGAGCGACTCGCGCGCGCGCGCGCCTCGCGGATGCGCGAGACGCGCAGCCGGCGCGGGCGACCGCAAAGTCGCCGCGAATATACGAAATAGCGATATGATTTCTTTCTTTCTTTCTTTCTTTCTTTATTTATCTAGCTGCTTGCTCGCAAACGCGACAAATCGCGGCAGCCGACGCGCCGGCGACTCGATCTCAATGGAGTCGCGCGAAACTCCCCGGGGCGCGCGATATTAACGCGCTTAATTGCGCCGCACGCTGCGCGGCCAAATATCACCGACGACGGCAGAACGCGCGATAATTATTACAATCCCGTCACGATGTCGCTTTAATCGTCGCAATAACGCGCGACACGCTCGACCGAACGCGCGCGAGTCTGTGGCCGCGTGTTTCTGCCCGCCGACAGATTTGTCACCGAGGAGAACTCCCCCTCCTCGCCCCCCCTCGTCAAGCTCGACTGGAGACGCGGAAAGAATCATCGCTTCGTCAGCTAACGACGATCCCTCAGCCAAGGGATCCGTTTCTCTCGGACTCGCGCGCGTCCACAGTTCCCGCTTCTCTGTAGAGGCCGCTTCAAAAGCCGCGCCGCCTCCTCGGCCCGCTTCCCGCTAAATTTAGTATCGATCTCTTTTTAGCGGAAATTCGAGCGACACGCTCTCCTCCGCTGCGTGCCGAGAGCGCCGGCACACGTCTTGGCGCGCGTCTTGCCGCGGCGCGCGGCCACGTCGCCGTCGGCGCGCGCTGAGCTGTTCATTTATCCCGCACGTTCCGTCTCCCCGGGGGATGCACGAGGTAAATCGGCCCGCGGATTCACGCCTTTTCTCGTCGGCCGCGCGCCTGAGGACGGCGAATTCCGTTTCCCACCGGCGCGCGCGATCTCCCTCCGCTCCCTCGCGAGTTTCTCTACATAACACACACACATACACACACACATATACACGGCACCGAGAGATCCCTGCATACTTTCCCTCCAGCGCGACTGTCTCCGTCCCCCCCCCCTCACCCCCCGGTCGCATCGCCGGGCTGCCGCTCCGCGATTGCCAGCCGGCCGTAATCGTGGAGCACCCTGTAGACGCTCGTCTCTCGACGAGCGGCAGATAAAGTGAGAAAGGGTTCGGCGAGCGCTCGGCGGAGCGCGACGGCCGAGGAGGCGGGGAGTGACGCGAAGCGTGAGGGTCGAAAGGACGGGACGGTACGGGACGGAGGGTCGAAAAGGGTCAGGGAAGAGGGAGTCTCGGCCGCGAGCGGCGGCAGCGGCGGCGAACGAAGCACAGAGATGATTAATGCATCCAGGAGCCCTGCATTCGCTCTCCAGCCAACCTACCTACCTACCTACCTTACCCTTCCCTCTCTCCGCCTTTCTCTACCTTCCTACCTACCTACCTACCTACCTACCTACCTACCTACCTACCTACCTACCTACCTACCTACCTATCTACCCACCTACCCACCTACCCACCTACCTACCTACCTACCTACCGCCGCGACCTCGATCCGCTCTCGACTCTCGAAATTTTCGACCGGGCGCGGGAGAACGTGCGCGCTCGTCCGTGTAATGCCCCGAACATTCCCGCCCTCCCTCGCCCTCCCCTCGACCGCCCCGTCGCCGCTCTCGCCGGCTCTCCTGCGCAGCGTTCGTTTCGGCGCGCGCTGTTCGTACCTCCGTCCGGATAAAAAGAGATTTATGTGCCATGAGCGGTGCGCGCACGTCTCTATTTTATCGACGTCGAGAACGAGAGAGAGAGAGAGAGAGAG
>NW_020230131.1:37500-48347 GCF_003227715.2 Harpegnathos saltator
GAGGGAGGTTAGTGGCGTGGAAGCAGGTGGCGGTTAGCTGGTCGGCCGGCCTCACGTGCGCGCATATACGCGGATATTTATGGTGTACTCTAGGAAAAGCCACCGAGAGGGCGGACCGTGCGCTCGCTCGCTCGCGCGCGCGCGCGCGCTTTTCTTAAAAGTCGAGCATATACGCGCGCGTCGTCATGCCGGGATTAAAAGTTTACGAGCACGCGGAACGAGCGGCCCGCGAATCCCGGCTTGCGGAATTAACGCCTTGTCGATGGGCGACCCCCTCTGCAAGGGATCGCCACCCCCCCCCCTGCGTCTTCGTCTCTACCGATGAGACCGAGCGGCCGCTTGCGAGCGCGTTTAAAGCGAATATTCGCGGCGACGCGAGCGCCTTGATACATTTTTCGCAAGCGGCGACGAAATATTTGGACGTATTATCGCGACTATGTGTATCTCGAAATTGCGAATTGTATCATTTTATCATTTTCGAAAATATTCCTCCCTCTTTCTCTCTCTCTGTCTCCCACTTCCCTGTCCGCTTGCAGCGGCGCGGCGCTATTAGTTTGCCATCGCAGCGTACGAAATGGTGGCTCGGGTCGCGCGCGCGCGATGTTGGCGCAGAGCGGAAAATTGGTGCGCTACGCGCGCGGCTATACCGCTCTCCTAAATACGGCTCGCGTTATACATCCGGCCGGCCGTGTTAAACATTCATCCGAGTTGCGGCGCGCTCGGCGCGTTTCACGCGGAGTGCTGCGGGCGGAATTTAAAAAAAAAAGGAGGGAGAGGAGGAGGAGGAGGTGGAGGAGAGTCGTGGCGTTTCGCGCGCCACTTGCGAGCGAGCGAGCGTGCGAGAGCCGGAGGAGACGGGAAACACGGAGCCGGGCAGGATCGGGTGTTTCCTTTGGCCGGGCGCCAAATTTACTGCGTTTCGATCCCACCGCGAGATCGTCCTCCTCCCTTTCCTCCCCTCCAGCCGTACGGCTATCGAGGCTACCGAGGAATTTACGCGCGATTAAACCGACGCGAATAAACGTATGACGCAAGGCATTTCTCTTCCGAGAGAAAGAGAGAGAGGCAGCGCTTGGGAAGAGGAAGACGTGAAACGTTAATAAGCGGGCGGTCGAGGAGTTTTCCGTTGCAATTCAAAGTGTTTCTCTCTCTCTCTCTCTCTCTCTCTCTCTCCCTCCCTCCCTCTGCCTCTTTCTCTAGAGGAAAAGGTTGGTGCAAAAATGCCACCTCGCTCTCAGCGCTCGGAGCGCTCGAAAACATGCCGAAATACGCTTCATAATTACCCGACATGCCCACGTTATATTTCGATAATTGGCCCGGTGGTACGCGCGCAAAATACCTCTCTCTCGAAATCGCGCAGCGTGCTGGTCATTTTCGGTGACGCGATCACGAAATTTCACCGCGGCGTCGCTCGCGAGACACGTTCTCTCGCAGAGGGCTCCTCGCTGCTCATCGCGCCGTGCATTATTTACAAACTTTTCCGACAGCGGCGCGCAATTTCTCGCGGTGGCCGTTCCGGTTATCGCGCGATAACGTGCGCTCTTCGATCGCGTACGTTCAAGTACGTCCGTCTGTCCGCCCGTCCGTTCGCTCGCTCGCTCGCTCGCTCGCTCACTCACTCGTTCGTTCGTTCGACCGCGCGCCGCCGCACTTTTGTTCCCAGTTTAGCTCGCGCTCGTCGACGACCTACTGAAATTCAGAATGAAAACGGTCGCATGCCGAGCGCGAACGTTCGTTTCACCTACTAAATCCGAGCGCCGGGACGATTGCGTGTCACAGCAGAAACGCACGCCCGGCGCGGCGCGGCGCGGCGCGGCGCAGCGCCGCGAAATATCTCGCTGATTAACGCGCCAAATGAACCGGCCGGGCGCGCTTCTCATCGCGCGGCCATTCAAAGATTACCGTCATCAGCGGGATTGCGAGTGACGAGCTGTTCGAGGGGACACACCCGTGGAATTTTACACATCCCTAAATCGAGCGGAACTCTTCCGCAGTATCTCGCGCAGCCCTCCTGCCAAGCCTGAATGTCCGTGCGACGCGTTGTAAAAGCATCACACATCGCCCGAAGATTACTCGAGCGAAGGCGAGCGCGGCGCTCGGTGATAATTCCACGCCTCGTCAAGCACTTCGGCTATTCCCGAACCGCTGGACGGCGGGTCGAAATATAACTCGCGCCACGAATAATTCGCCGCGCCCCCTCCGCTCATCATCGCAAAGCCCACGCCGTAGGAAAAGGTAACCGCCGCGCGTTTCTTAATCATACCTCATTACACGCGATTCATCCCGACTCTCTCACACACACACACACCCACACCCACACGTGCTTAATTCACGCTTGTTCCTTAACGAGACCGGCCATCGATAGGCAACGCCCTCGGCATCGACCCCCGCACTCTCCCTGCGCCTCGGTGATTTTTAAGCGAACGAAACGATGGGGACGTAATTAAAAAGAATCGCCTAAACAACGTTCGCTATTGGCGCGCACGCGCGCGCGACGCGTAGCCAGCCGTTGCGTGCGGCGCGACGACGCACGCAGCGCAATGCACGCGCATGCTGCGTGCTTTCGAGGGCGAGTACACACACGGCGCTCAGCCGGTGTTATCGTTATCGCGCGGCCGGCTGTCGCGCGCGCGCGTTCCCGTTCCATCGGCGCGCGCACACACACACACACACACACACACACACACACACAGGCGCGCAGGCACAGGAGCGCAGCGCCTACTCACACAACACCCACGCGTTGACGCGCACATGCATAGGCACGCGCGCGCGCGCGCGTGTGTGTGTGTGTGTGGGAATATTCTCGCGTCGGTGGGCGGCCTGCTATATTCCCGCGCCCGGCACAAATATTATTGCGTGCCGGGATAAATTTATTGCCGGCGTTCCGCAGCCGCTCGCTCGCAAACGTTCCGCGCTTACGGAGGAAAACGGGCGCTCGAAACGGGCGATGCTCGAGACGCCGCCAGGCAGAAGGGTGAGAACGGGAGGAGGGGCAGCGGGGCGGGTAGATCCGAGAGTAGATCCTGGGCGTTCGTTCGGGGGATATATCCGGCGGCCGGGATAACGAGATATACGCGGTGCCCCGGGGACGATTCCGACTGTGCGCGGCGACCGAGCCCCCCCTCCCCGCCCCTCCCGGCTCCGACCCCTCGCGGAGATTATAAGCGGCGGGACGAGGCGGGACGCTAGCGTCGCGGCGAAAAATCGTCTCGCGGGGACGCGGCGCGGAAATATATATACCGCGGGACTCGGGAAACTTTACTCGTTCGTTCGTTCGTACGTTCGTACGTTCGTTCGTCCTGACGAGAGAGAGGATAATAAATCAGAGGATAATTCCTTCCTTCGCGCGGCTCGCCGCTCGGTATCTACCTTCCGAGAATCGCTCCCTGCGGCTCCGAATGGAAAGTGCGCTAGTTTCTACGTGGAAAGCGTGCGGGAAGATCCTTCATCTCGCGATGAGAGAGAAGCACGGCGTCGCGTCGCGTCGCGTCGCGTCGCGCGAACGTCGAGCTTGAGAGCCTCGCCGATCACGATGGATGTTCGGAAATGTCTAGAAACTTGCCGAGTCTTCATCTCAGCAGCGCGCTTTCTGTGATCGGCAAAGAACGTCCGATCGGCATGACCGCTAGGAGATCGATCGTACGTCACGCGACGTCCCGCGATGGCGCGTGAGATTTTTCTCAAACACCCGTTGGCGAGCGCGACGGTATCGATTAGCGCACAGCTGACTGTCATCCTCCGTGATTATTCTAATGCCCCGCGGACAGATTCGCCCGACCGCGCCGTCGCCGCCGCCGTAATCCCGTTTGGTTTTTTCGTCCTGTCCCGTCCTACGATGCTCGACTTTTCGTGATGCGCGCCGACATCTCGCCGCAGGCGGCGAACGTTGTTTGCCGACGACGACACACGGGGCGACGGCCGCGCGTCCGCGGCAACGTGAACCACCCGACGACGCGAGATACGATTCCAGCGGAGTTTACGACGGAGGAAGAAAATAGCGCGGCTAATTCACAGCCGAATGAGGAATCAACGAGGGCGTTCGCGGTTCACTCTCGCTGATCGCGAATCCCCGTCGCGCTCTCGCTCCTTTTCTCTCTCTCTCTCTCTCTCTCTCTCTCTCTCTCTCTCTTTTTCTCTCTTTCGACCGGACTCGTTTAAAATTCACGGGGATGTAAGCGAGTCGAAATGTTGCCGCCACCATTAGTCCTGCGCATTCCGCCGAATTTCAAGGACCAGTGAAAAGTCCTTAGACGCTGCGCGCTGAGCTGCTCTTCCATTCTAGTGTTGCAAAGGGCTACTCGTCACGCTTTCGGAGAGTCTCGGAGAGACTTATTCCGGAGGAAAATAATATTCGATATTATCGACCCACACACTGCAAATTTATTCTCCGTCTCAATGCGTGAGACGAGCAAAAACAACATAATTTAATATTCCGACTCGAACTTACTCTTGAACGCTGTCTCCTAGTGTGACTCGTTCCCCCCCCACCCCTTCCCTCAGCCCGTCTCTCAGCCTGTCGATAAGAACTGCGTTTTTCCCACAGCGTCGTCTCACCTTTAATGTAGGCGCCGTGGGATCCAGTTAACTCCGGAGCGAAATTCTCGTAGCAACCCCAGCGTAGCTCCGAGGGTGTCACGCCGTCGGCTTGCGGGCGCGCGGGCTCGGGGACGGCGGGAATGACGACGGCGCGACAGCGACGGCGACGGCGGCGGCAGCGGCGGCGGCGGCGGCGGCGGCGGCGGCGGCGGCGGCACGAGCGGCGGAGCGGGCGGAACGGGGTGCGAGGAGGCGATGTGGCGTTCTGGTCACGAAACCCCCCGAGGGCACACGCGCCTCCGCCCGGGAATCCCCGCGGAGTCGAGCAACTTCCCTCCGAAACGAAAGCGCGTGGGAGGAGTCCTCTCGAGTGAGCGCCGGGTGTAACGCCGAAGCCCTACAGTCCCGACTCGACGGCCGCGGATTGGCGGGCCGCGCGCGATTAATTGAGAATTTCTGTTTCGACCGGAAAGCGCGCGCGGCCGCGACGCGACGCGACACGACGCGACGGGGGCGTGGGAGAAAAATAACAAGGATTATTGAAATCCCTCCCGCGAGAGATCTCGAGAGGGAACGAACGGTCGTCCCTCAAGAAATCGCGGGAGAGATTATTGTTATTACGGTGTTATATTAAAGCGCGCTATTATGACTCTTGAATTTCTTCGATTTACTTCGAGATTAAATATACAGAGCTGCGCGCGCGAGACGGAAAGAAGGAGCGAGAGAGAGAGAGAGAGAGAGAGAGAGAGAGAGAGAGAGAGAGAGAGAGAGAGAGAGAGAGAGAGAGATTGAAACGATACCTATAACGTGGAGAATATCAGATTCGAGGTAAGGGGAGAGAGGTACGAGGAGCAATCGTCGCGCGTAGCGATGGGAGAGATTGATAGTCGCGCGGATAATAAATTTCCAGCCGGCGCGAAGGCGAGAGAGAGAGAGAGAGAGAGAGAGAGAGGAGGGAGGGAGAGAGAGAGAGAGAGAGAGAGAGAGAGAGAGAGTGAGAGAGAGAAGAGGGAGGACAGCGGCGAGACTCTGATATTATTTCTAGGGATCTCGAGACCAGCGGATGGATCGCGACAGTGGCAACGCGCCTGAAATAAGTACCTCGAGACGGCGGCAAACAGGCGTACGTAACGAGCGTTGCGTCGGAGGATGGAGAGAGGAGAGACAGAGCGCTCGCCAATACACACGAGCAGTCGGCGTAGCGAGCGCGCGAATGACTCGAGCGATAAAAATCCGAAAATGTAATTCAACCGCGAGAGAGAGTCGCGCGCGTCTCGCAATCCTGCGTAATCCCGTCGATACGCTCGAGCGATATACAGCGACGGCGAAAAGAAGCGCGCTCTCAGCCGCGCGGGAGAGACAGGCAAAGCAAATAGGCGTCGATGAGAGGGAGGAGGAGGGCGGAGAGGTTTGTTTGTCAGAAGTTGCCGGCCTCGCATAACTTTCGAAGCTTATGCTATGGGCATACATCATACCTGCGCGCGTGCGAGAGCACGAATCCACGCGCGAGGGTGAGCGCGGCGCGGCGCGGCGCGGCGCGGCGCGGCGCGACGAGGCTGACGCGCCCTCGTTTCGGAGAGTCGAGTCCTCTGCTGAATTATTCGAGGCGCTTTCCGCGCGACGAATGGGCCGGCGAGACGTTTTAAAGAGTCCCGAGAGCCGGGCGCCTATAAATACGCGGGTTAAGGAAACGGTTAAAATTAGCACCTGCCCGGCATCGCGAGCGAGCGAGCGAGCGAGCGCGCGCGCGCGTCGCAACGGCTTCAAAGCGCTTTTCAGCATCCGGCGCGGGCGCACGGATCGATGGCAAGGATAACGAGCTGCGTTCTTAATCCTTTCGGCCTCGGCCACGCGCGCGCGCGCGCGCGCGTGCCGCTGCTGAGTATCGTACTCGGACGTATTCGCGGCAACTTTTTCACAAATAACGTCCGCGTGACGGCGAAGAGAGCTCTCGCGAGCGCGCGCGGGATAATTGAGCGGATGCGATTTTCAACAACGAACCTGCAGACGTTGGTATAATAAGCGTGGCGCTGGCCGAAATATGCTGAAACTTGAATCAAAGTTGTCTACCAACATCGCGCGTACATGCGCTTTCTTTCAACGAACTGTATCTCGGCCCGAGTTGCGATATACATCCCGCGTCCGTTGTTCCTCCGCTCCGGCGTGCGCGCGCCCTTTTAACGACTCGACTCCAAGTGATGAAATTGCCGACAAAACATGAGCGTGCATTCGACGCGACGCAATTGAAAGTTCATGGCTCGGCGCGCCGATGCGATGGAATAGTTATAATTTTTCATGAAGCCCCGGCGAAAACGAGATTATTAGCCCGCTGGCGCAGCCCCGCTCGCGTTTCGGCCGTCGATGTAATTTTCATCGCGGCGGCAAATTGTCGCGGATATTTTTTCATACGTATGACGATATAATTGAGTCCATAATTGCCGGCGGAATCGAAACCCGTGTGTTTTTTTTTCACGCTTTATCGCGCGCTGTTCACTCAGCAGCACGGCACCTAACCAGCGCCAGCACCCGGTAGCGTCGAGAGCATCGATCCCGATACACCGTCCGAATCGTTTCACGCGCGCGATAATTTACACGCGGCCACGTGCGCGCAAGCTGACGGAACGACCGTGCCGTTTCTTCGGGCCGTTTCCCCGCGCGGTGCATATCACGACGAAACGCGTAGACGGCACGTGGAGCGACGTCGTCTAAAAAGATAACGTCGCCGCGAGCCGCCACGCGACCGTGCCGAAGAACTCGCCGGAGAAGCGGCCGTGCTGGCCGCCCTCCGTCTCGTGGACCTCTCCCCGTGGACCCTCCGCCGGTTCCCGTAGAAATTTCCCACCCCCGAGCGCGCTGTCAGTCGAAAACACGCAGCCAGTCGGATCATTACTCTCAGCGTCTCCGAACTCCTCGGCGGAAACACCCTTCTGTCTGAACGTTCGCTCCCTCTCACTCTCTTTCCTCGGGATTCCACCCCTTGAGAGAGACTGCCGGCCGTAAGGGGGGGGAGAGGACGCGACCGAAGAGCAAGGGGGGCAAGGGGCAGCCGTCGAGCCGGGAACCGCAGGAGCACGCCACGCTACTTTACGATCAGGAGAGCATGCAGCAAGCAAGCCAGCCAGCGAGCCAGCCAGCCAGCCAGCCAGCCACCCTGCCACGCCATGGAATATTGATATGTAAATATAGCAGCCACGGTAGCGACGGCGGCGGCGGCGGCGGCGGCGGCGGCGGCGGCAGCGACGGCGGCGGCGGCAGCGGCGGCGGTGGCGGCGGCGGCCCTGCAGCGGCGGTTAGAGGGGCGCTAGCAGGTTAACGAGCGGCTCGCAGAGTGGCGCGGTCGAGGGTAGGGGAAGCGCGCGTGGGTGGCTGTCGGGTGGTTAGGGGTGGGATGGTTAGCTCGGCTGGCTCGAGGGGACGGCAGGCAGCGACGGCATGGCGGCGCGGCGCGGCGCGGCGCGGCGTGGCGTGGCGCGGCGCGGCGCAGCATAGCGCGGCACGGCGCGGCGTGGCGCAGCGCGCAGCGTGGCGCGGCGGCTCGGCTTGGCTCGGCTTGGCACGGAGCGGAGCCGAGTAGAGCAGAGCGACGAGCGGTACGGCGAAGGGCGGCGGGGGTGACGAGGCGCGTGGGTGGGCGACGAGGCGCGAGGGGACGGATTCGGGTGGATGGAGAGCGCGGGGTGCGCGAGGACGCGAGCATGGGGGACGGTTGGGTCGCTGCCGGCAGTATAACAGAGACGGCCGGGCGTGCCGCGGAGCGTGCCACCAAAGGGGATGAGAATTTTCCAACGGTGGCGAAAGTACTGTCCGCGCGGCGCCGCCGCGAAAAATCCGCGGAAAATCGCCGCTGCGGCGGCGACGCGTTTGAATTTGACGGCGCGCCGCCGTCGGCCGCGTCGCGTCTTACCAGAGAGACGCTTTTTTTTATCGGCCCGGCGGCCGCGCGGCCGCCTCCAAGTTAGAGGCGATAGAGCGGACAATTGCAAGTCGGCGGCGTATAGGGACATGCCCTGCGGGACACGGCGTGGAACGGGGTGGTTGGAACGGGCCGCGGAAACACGGAGAGGGCGGGAACACGCCGGCCGAGCGAGGGTCGGCGGGACGGGGTGGGGCGGGCGGGAAACGCGGGCTGCTGCTGGAGGGTGACTACGGCTTTCTGTACGCGCTCTCGGCGCTGTGTGTGTGTGTGTGTGTGTGTGTGTGTGTGTGTGTGTGTGTGTGTGTATGTGTGTGTGTGTGTGTGTGTGGGTGTGTGTGTGTGTGTGTGCGCGCGCGCGTGTGTGTGTGTGTGTGCGTGTGCACGCGCGAGAGTGTAAGGGCGGTCTGCGGGCGAGAGAGCGAGCACGTACGAGGACACGGAGAGTCGAAGGGTATCTTCTATAGATGAGAAGAAGGGAGAGGGTGGTGAATTCGACGTCGAACTTCTCTCTCTTTCTCTCTCTCTCTCTCTCTCTCTCTCTTTCTCTCTTTCCCACACCCTCTCTCTTTCCGCCTGCCTGCCTGCCCCCTCACTCTTTCTTTCTCCCGCTCTCTTTGCCGCGTTTTCGCGATCTCGTTTTCTCGCTCCCGCCGTCGCCGCCGCCTTCTCCGCCTGTCTCTCTCTCTCTCTCTCTCTCTCTCTCTCTCTCTCTCTCTCTCTCTCTCTCTCTCTCTCTCTCTCTCTCTCTCTCTCTCTCTCTCTCTCTCTCTCTCTCTCTCTCTCTCTCTCTCTCTCTCTCTCTCCCTCTCTCCTCCTTTCTCTCTCTCTCTCTCTCTCTCTCTCTCTCTCTCTCTCACTCTCTCTCTCTCTCACTCTCTCTCTCACTCTCGCTGTCTCTTTCTCCGTATTCTTCTTGTTCTTTCTTCCGCTTCCACGATTTTTCCACCGTCTCTCGCTTCTTTTTTTTTTCCTCCGCTCTCTCGCTGTCCCGCTGCCGCTGTCCTCTCACCCTTCGCGCCTCGCACCTCGCGGCTTTCCCCGTTGCCACCTTTGTCTTCGTGAGGTGTGCGTCGGATTTTTGACGGAAGCTCCGAGGAAGAGGGATGATCATGCGACTCGAGAGACTCTCGAATTTATGCGAGCCGGTCGGCGATGCGTCGCTGAAAGGGCGCTTTGTTACGGCTGTCGCTAATGGAGGAGAGCAGCGTATGCAACGTAGGCTGCCTCTTGAGCGCGAAGGGAAAAAATGCATGTTTTTTTCCCTCTCCTTCATTCGGTAGCTCGCGCCTTTCGTTAGCGGTCTGACGTTTGTGTCCTCTGAATCCGCGCTTTTCCAATTATTTTGATTTATTAGCGGAGGCTACAACGAGACGAGAAAGAGATAGAGATAGAAAGAGAGAGAGAGAGAGAGAGAGAGAGAGAGAGAGAGAGAGAAATTTGAAAACGCGCCTCGCTTACTCACATTTCGTAGTTAACACGCGCACGCCTGGTAAAATAGTTAATTAAAAACGCGAAAAAATCGTGCGCCCGGCACGGGAATCATTCCTCCCGCCAAGAATAAGAGTTAATCAAAAGAAGTTTCGCCGCGAGATACCTTCGATACCTCGTTAGCGGTCATTGTTCTCGTTTGACTTTTATGCATCTCGCTGCGGTATCCTCGCTGCACGTGCATCTCTCGTGCCTTCTCTTCAACGTTCCACCCTTTTTCTCGTTTTGTCTCGCTCTCTGCGCGCCCGCCCCATCTTCCGCGCGCTCCTCCTTCCCCCGCGCGCGTCTCAACTCCCATCGCATCCGCGGTCACAATCATACTTACCGGCAATATTGCCCAATTACTCTTTGCACGATCGTCCCACACACTCGCGCGAGGGCGCGCGCACGCGCGCGTGGGCGAACCAAATTCGCGATCCCGAGCGTTGCGAGAAATATGGTTAAAAAAATATCTCGCTCGACGAGCGCGTACTAAATTCACCGAATTTATCGCATTAATTTAATCCCCCCCGCGGACGAATCGCGGTGTTCGGCTCTGACGTGGACGTAATAAAAATTAACAATTAGCGAGTTATAGCACATAATCGCGTCCGCTAGCGAGCGCGAAGGCCACTCGCGTCTGGAAGAATCGCGCGATGCGGCGGACAAAAGATGCACGTTTCGACGACGATGTCAGCAGCCGCGAGATCGCTCTCTCTCTCTCTCTCTCTCTCTCTCTCTTCTCTCTCTCTCTCTCTTCTCTCTCTCTCTCTCTCTCTCTCTCTCTCTCTCTCTCTCTCTCTCTCTCTCTCTCTCTCTCTCTCTCTTTCGCAATATTTCACAGCGTCGCGAGCAAGCGTCTCAATAACCAGTCGCGAATGAAAATCCCTGCTGAGAGGAGAAGCTCCCCGCGAGAGATCTTAGCCTC